>NW_027661849.1:0-12500 GCF_963422515.1 Blennius ocellaris
TCTAACCACAACACTCACTCTAACCACAACACTCACTCTAACCACAACACCTCACTCTACCACACCACTCTACCACAACACTCACTACCAAACCACCTAACCACAACCACTCTAACCACTCAAACCACTCTACCCACACCACTCTAACCACAACACTCACTCTAACCACAACACCATCTACCACAACACTCACTCTAACCACAACACTCACACCACACTAACCAACCACACACTCACTCTAACCACAACACTCACCTAACCACTCTAACCACAACACTCACTCTAACCACAACACTCACCTAACCACAACACCCACTAACCACAACACCCACTCTAACCACAACACTCACTCTAACCACAACACCCACTCTAACCACAACACTCACTCTAACCCACACCACACACTCACTCTAACCACAACACTCCACAACACCACCACCACAACACTCACTCTAACCACAACACTCACTAACCACAACACTCACTCTAACCACACACCACCTCACTCTAAACCACAACACTCACTCTAACCACAACACTCACTCTAACCACAACACTCACTCTAACCACAACACTCACTCTAACCACAACACCACTCTAACCACAACACTCACTCTAACCACTCTAACCACAACACTCACTCTAACCACAACACTCTAACCACAACACTCACTCTAACCACTCTAACCACAACACTCACTCTAACCACAAACCACTCAACCTCTAACCACAACACTCACTCTAACCCCACAAACACTCACTCTAACCACAACACTCACTCTAACCACACACTCACTCACCACACCTCACACCACTCTAACCACAACACTCACACAACACACTCTAACCACAACACTCACTCTAACCACAACACTCATTCTAACCACAACACTCACTCTAACCACAACACTCACTCTAACCACAACACTCACTCTAACCACAACACTCACTCTAACCACAACACTCACACTACCACTCTAACCACAACACCACTCTAACCACAACACTCACTCTAACCACAACACTCACTCTAACCACAACACACTCAACTAACCACTCAACCCAACACTCACTCTAACCACAACACTCACTCACACCAACCACACACTCACTCTAACCACAACACTCACTCTAACACTCAACCACAACACTCACTCTAACCACACACTCATCTACCCACAACACTCACTCTAACCACAACACTCACTCTAACCACAACACTCATCTAACCACACACTCACTCTAACCACAACACTCACTCTAACCACTCTAACCACAACACTCACTCTAACCACAACACTCACTCTAACCACAACACTCACTCTACCACAACTCACAACCACACACTCTAACCACAACACCCACTCTAACCACACACTCTAACCACAACACTCACTCTAACCACAACACCCACTCTAACCACAACTTCACTCTAACCACAACACTCACTCTAACCACAACACTCACTCTAACCACAACACTCACTCTAACCACTCTAACCACAACACCCACTCTAACCACAACACTCACTCTAACCACAACACTCACTCAACCACAACACTCACCTAACCACACCCACTCTACCACTCTAACCACAACACCCACTCTAACCACACACACTCACTCTAACCACTCAATCCACAACCCCTCTAACCACAACACTCATTCTAACCACAACACTCATTCTAACCACAACACTCACTCTAACCACAACACTCACTCTAACCACTCTAACCACAACACCCACTCTAACCACAACACTCATTCTAACCACAACACTCATTCTAACCACAACACACTCTAACCACAACACTCACTCTAACCACTCTAACCACAACACCCACTCTAACCACAACACCCACTCTAACCACTCTAACCACACACCCACTCTAACCACAACACCCATTCTAACCACAACACTCACTCTAACCACAACACTCACTCTAACCACTCTAACCACAACACTCACTCTAACCACTCTAACCACAACACCCACTCTAACCACAACACCCACTCTAACCACAACACCCATTCTAACCACAACACTCACTCTAACCACAACACTCACTCTAACCACAACACCCATTCTAACCACAACACTCACTCTAACCACAACACTCACTCTAACCACAACACCCACTCTAACCACAACACTCACTCTAACCACAACACTCACTCTAACCACAACACTCACTCTAACCACAACACTCACTCTAACCACAACACTCACTCTAACCACAACACTCACCCTAACCACAACACCCACTCTAACCACAACACTCACTCTAACCACAACACTCACTCTAACCACAACACTCACTCTAACCACAACACCCACTCTAACCACAACACTCACTCTAACCACAACACTCACTCTAACCACAACACCCACTCTAACCACAACACTCACTCTAACCACAACACTCACTCTAACCACTCTAACCACAACACTCCACTCTAACCACAACACTCATTCTAACCACAACACTAACTCTAACCACAACACTCACTCTAACCACTCTAACCACAACACTCACTCTAACCACAACACTCACTCTAACCACAACACTCATTCTAACCACAACACTCACTCTAACCACAACACTCACTCTAACCACTCTAACCACAACACTCACTCTAACCACAACATCCACTCTAACCACAACACTCACTCTAACCACAACACTCATTCTAACCACAACACTCACTCTAACCACTCTAACCACAACACTCACTCTAACCACAACACTCATTCTAACCACAACACTCACTCTAACCACAACACTCACTCTAACCACAACACTCACTCTAACCACTCTAACCACAACACTCACTCTAACCACAACATTCATTCTAACCACAACACTCACTCTAACCACAACACTCACTCTAACCACTCTAACCACAACACTCACTCTAACCACAACACCCACTCTAACCACAACACTCACTCTGGGTTCAACTTCCCTCTGCAGGGGCTTCACCAGCTTCGCCTGCCATCTGCAGGGTTCATCTGCCGTCTGCAGCGGCTGCACCAGTTGTCTGCAGTGGTTCCCCTCCAGTCTGCAAGGGCTGCACCAGTTGTCTGCAGGGGTTCACTGCTGTCGGCAGAGGTTCACCTGCTGTCTGCAGGGTTCACCTGCCATCTGCAGGCGTTCACTGCTGTCTCCAGGGGCTACACCAGTTGTCTGCAGGGATTCGCCTACCGTCTGCAGGGGTTCACTGCCATCTGCAGGGGCTGCACCAGTTGTCTGCAGGGGTTTGCCTGCCGTCTGCAGGGGCTGCACCAGTTGTCTGCAGGGGTTCGCCTGCCGTCTGCAGGGGCTGCACCAGTTGTCTGCATGGGCTGCACCAGCTGTCTGCAGTGGTTTCCCTCCCGTCTGCAGGGGCTGCACCAGTTGTCTGCAGGGGTTCGCCTGCCGTCTACAAGGGCTGCACCAGTTGTCTGCAGGTGTTCACTGCCATCTGCAGGGGTTCACTGCCATCTGCAGGGGCTGCACCAGTTGTCTGCAGGGGTTCGCCTGCCGTCTGCAGGGGCTGCACCAGTTGTCTGCATGGGCTGCACCAGTTGTCTGCAGGGGTTCCCCTGCCGTCTGCCGGGGTTCGCCTGCCGTCTGCAGGGGTTCACTGCCGTCTGCAGGGGCTGCACCAGTTGTCTGCAGGGGTTTGCCTGCCATCTACAAGGGCTGCACCAGTTGTCTGCAGGGGTTCACCTGCCGTCTACAAGGGCTGCACCAGTTGTCTGCAGAGCATCACCTGCCATCTGTGGGTTCACCTGCCCTCTGCAGGGGTTTGCCTGCCATCTGCAGGGGCTGCACCAGTTGTCTGCAGGGGTTCCCCTGCCGTCTGCAGTGGCTGCACCACTTGTCTGCAGAGGTTCACCTGCCATCTGCAGGGTTTGCCTGCCATCTGCAGGGGCTGCACCAGTTGTCTGCAGGGGTTCACTGCCATCCGCAGGGGCTGCACCAGTTGTCTGCGGGGCTTCGCCTTCCGTCTGCAGGGGTTCACTGTCGTCTGCAGGGGTTCACTGCTGTCTGCAGGGGCTGCACCAGTTGTCTGCAGTGGTTCCCCTGCCGTCTGCAGGGGCTGCACCAGTTGTCTGCAGCGCTTCGCCTGCCCTCTGCAGGGATTCGCCTGCCGTCTGCAGGGGTTCACTGCCATCTGCAGGGGTTCACTGCTGTCTGCAGGGGCTGCACCAATTGTCTGCAGTGGTTTTCCTCCCGTCTGCAGGGGCTGCACCAGTTGTCTGCAGGGGTTCGCCTGCCGTCTACAAGGGCTGCACCAGTTGTCTGCAGGTGTTCACTGCCATCTGCAGGGGTTCACTGCCATCTGCAGGGGCTGCACCAGTTGTCTGCAGGGGTTCACAGCTGTCGGCAGAGGTTCACCTGACGTCTACAGGGTTCACCTGCTGTCTGCAGCGGCTGCACCAGTTGTCTGCATGGGTTCCCCTGCCGTCTGCAGGGGCTTCACCAGTTGTCGGCAGAGGTTCACCTGCCGTCTGCAGCGGCTGCACCAGTTGTCTGCAGGGGTTCCCCTGCCTTCTGCAGGGGCTGCACCAGTTGTCTGCATGGGTTCCCCT
Source organism: Blennius ocellaris (assembly GCF_963422515.1). Classification (NCBI taxonomy): domain Eukaryota; kingdom Metazoa; phylum Chordata; class Actinopteri; order Blenniiformes; family Blenniidae; genus Blennius; species Blennius ocellaris. The sequence continues at coordinate 4,580 of NW_027661849.1, forward strand.
GCCGTCTGCAGGGGCTTCACCAGTTGTCGGCAGAGGTTCACCTGCCGTCTGCAGCGGCTGCACCAGTTGTCTGCAGGGGTTCCCCTGCCTTCTGCAGGGGCTGCACCAGTTGTCTGCAGGGGTTCCCCTTCCTTCTGCAGCGGCTGCACCAGTTGTCTGCAGGGGTTCCCCTGCCTTCTGCAGGGGCTGCACCAGTTGTCTGCAGGGGTTCCCCTGCCGTCTGCAGTGGCTGCACCACTTGTCTGCAGAGGTTCACCTGCCATCTGCAGGGTTCGCCTGCCGTCTGCAGGGGTTCACTGCTGTCTGCAGGGGCTGCACCAGTTGTCTGCAGGGGTTCGCCTGCCGTCTTCAGGGGTTCACTGTGTTAGTATTACCTTTCGCGTTATTGAAAATTGTCCCTCCTGTGTTCCACCCCTTACGCACGGCACGTACGCCAATGCCGACGCACAGTTGTTGTTCACCATGAAAGCAATACACCACGCTTGAAGTAGCTCCAGTCTCTCGCCTCTTATTTCATTTCATATATGCACGTATATAACAAAACTGGCGACGAGGTACAGTACGGCCTCACGTTTGCACTTTTTGACGGAGATGTCAAGTTTTTGCGCCAGACTGTAGCGCGAGGACGACGGAGGTTTTCGGGGGCTGTATGCTCGCGGGAGCGGTGATTGGGCGTCGGCAGAGTGAAGAGCGTGCCACTGCTAACCACTGCGAAGCTACGGGGAAGGAGAGATCCCCACGCACGGAGAGAGAGAGAAAAAGAGACCGAAAAATAAACGCAAGTAAACTCAAGCAGAAGAAGAATCAGTGAACAAAAAGTAGTCAAAGACAGCAAAATGGCAGCATTGGTTGAAATATAGAACCATTTGATGAAAACACGAACAATGGAGTTCATATTCAGAGAGATTTGAATATTTTGTGCTGGCTGACAAGATAAAGTCAGAAGTGGTGGTGCCAACGTTTTTGAGTGTTATTGGAGGAAAAACATTCAACTTATTGCGCAGTTTAGTACAACCAGAAAAGCCAGGTGACAAATCCTATAACCAAATAGTGGGAATACTGAAGAACCACTGTGCACCGAAGCCACTGATTATTGCAGAAAGGTTCAGATTCCATAAAAGAAACCAAGAAGAGGGCGAATCTGTCTCACAGTTCATAGCTGTGCTTAAGCAATTGTCTGAGCACTGTGAGTTTGGCCATTCACTCAATGATACATTATGTGACCGGCTGGTATGTGGTCTACGTAGCGAGGCTAGCCAAAAGCGCTTTCTAACAGAAGCTAACTTGACCCTGGACAAGGCTATTGGAATTAGCACATCAATGGAGATGGCAGCAAAAGAGGCACAGCAGTTGAGTGCATCGACACAAGTGCACAAACTGTTCACCCAGTCCACGAAGGAGGCAGCATCTGGACAGTTGTGCTACAGGTGTGGAAAACCTGGGCATCAGGCAAAAGAGTGTTGGTGTAAAGACTTGGACTGGAGAAATTGTGGAAGAAAGGGCCACATTGAACGTGCATGTCGAAATAAAAAGACTCAGATGAACAAACAGAAAATCAAAAAGACAAATGATTTTTACAAGAACAAAAAGAAACATGTGAACAAAATGGAACATGAATGCTCAGACAAGAACTATCTACCTCAGACAAGAACTACCTACCTCAGACAAGAACTATCTACCTCAGACAAGAACTACCTACCTCAGACAAGAACGATCTACCTCAGACAGAACTACCTACCTCAGACAAGAACTATCTACCTCAGACAGAACTATCTACCTCAGACAAGAACTATCTACCTCAGACAGAACTATCTACCTCAGACAAGAACTATCTACCTCAGACAAGAACGATCTACCTCAGACAAGAACGATCTACCTCAGACAGAACTACCTACCTCAGACAAGAACTATCTACCTCAGACAGAACTATCTACCTCAGACAAGAACTATCTACCTCAGACAAGAACTACCTACCTCAGACAAGAACTATCTACCTCAGACAAGAACGATCTACCTCAGACAGAACTACCTACCTCAGACAAGAACTATCTACCTCAGACAAGAACTACCTACCTCAGACAGAACTATCTACCTCAGACAAGAACTACCTACCTCAGACAGAACTATCTACCTCAGACAAGAACTATCTACCTCAGACAGAACTATCTACCTCAGACAAGAACTATCTACCTCAGACAAGAACTATCTACCTCAGACAAGAACTACCTACCTCAGACAGAACTACCTACCTCAGACAAGAACTATCTACCTCAGACAGAACTATCTACCTCAGACAAGAACTATCTACCTCAGACAGAACTACCTACCTCAGACAAGAACTACCTACCTCAGACAAGAACTATCTACCTCAGACAAAAACTACCTACCTCAGACAAGAACTATCTACCTCAGACAGAACTATCTACCTCAGACAAGAATGATCTACCTCAGACAAGAACTATCTACCTCAGACAGAACTATCTACCTCAGACAAGAACTATCTACCTCAGACAGAACTACCTACCTCAGACAAGAACTATCTACCTCAGACAAGAACTATCTACCTCAGACAGAACTATCTACCTCAGACAAGAACTATCTACCTCAGACAGAACTATCTACCTCAGACAAGAACTATCTACCTCAGACAGAACTACCTACCTCAGACAGAACTATCTACCTCAGACAGAACTATCTACCTCAGACAGAACTATCTACCTCAGACAAGAACGATCTACCTCAGACAGAACTACCTACCTCAGACAGAACTATCTACCTCAGACAAGAACTATCTACCTCAGACAAGAACTACCTACCTCAGACAAGAACTATCTACCTCAGACAAGAACTATCTACCTCAGACAAGAACTATCTACCTCAGACAGAACTATCTACCTCAGACAAGAACTATCTACCTCAGACAAGAACTATCTACCTCAGACAAGAACTACCTACCTCAGACAAGAACTATCTACCTCAGACAGAACTACCTACCTCAGACAAGAACTATCTACCTCAGACAGAACTATCTACCTTAGACAAGAACTATCTAACTCAGACAAGAACTACTTACCTCAGACAAGAACTATCTACCTCAGACAAGAACTACCTACCTCAGACAAGAACTATCTACCTCAGACAAGAACTATCTACCTCAGACAGAACTATCTACCTCAGACAAGAACTATCTACCTCAGACAAGAACGATCTACCTCAGACAGAACTACCTACCTCAGACAAGAACTATCTACCTCAGACAGAACTATCTACCTCAGACAGAACTATCTACCTCAGACAAGAACGATCTACCTCAGACAAGAACGATCTACCTCAGACAAGAACGATCTACCTCAGACAAGAACTATCTACCTCAGACAAGAACTACTTACCTCAGACAAGAACTATCTACCTCAGACAAGAACTACCTACCTCAGACAAGAACTATCTACCTCAGACAAGAACTATCTACCTCAGACAGAACTATCTACCTCAGACAAGAACGATCTACCTCAGACAAGAACTATCTACCTCAGACAAGAACTACCTACCTCAGACAGAACTATCTACCTCAGACAGAACTATCTACCTCAGACAGAACGATCTACCTCAGACAAGAACTATCTACCTCAGACAGAACTATCTACCTCAGACAAGAACGATCTACCTCAGACAGAACTACCTACCTCAGACAAGAACTATCTACCTCAGACAAGAACTATCTACCTCAGACAGAACTATCTACCTCAGACAAGAACTACCTACCTCAGACAAGAACTATCTACCTCAGACAAGAACTATCTACCTCAGACAGAACTATCTACCTCAGACAAGAACTATCTACCTCAGACAGAACGATCTACCTCAGACAGAACTATCTACCTCAGACAAGAACGATCTACCTCAGACAGAACTACCTACCTCAGACAGAACTATCTACCTCAGACAAGAACTATCTACCTCAGACAAGAACTACCTACCTCAGACAAGAACGATCTACCTCAGACAGAACTACCTACCTCAGACAAGAACTATCTACCTCAGACAAGAACGATCTACCTCAGAGAAGAACTACCTACCTCAGACAAGAACTATCTGCCTCAGACAGAACTATCTACCTCAGACAAGAACGATCTACCTCAGACAGAACTACCTACCTCAGACAAGAACTATCTACCTCAGACAAGAACGATCTACCTCAGACAGAACTACCTACCTCAGACAAGAACTATCTACCTCAGACAGAACTATCTACCTCAGACAAGAACTACAACTACTATTGACAATGGAAGTGGAGAACATGGTCCACTCTGACTCAATGTCTCCAGCCTCCCTCGGGATCTGTGAGAAGCTCTCCCGGAGGTGGGAGTTGAAGACTGCGCGGACGGAGGGCTCGGCCAGATGTTCCCAGCAGACCCTCATAACATGTTTGGGCCTGTTGAGTCTATCCTCCTCCCGGTCCAGCGCATCCAACTCACCACCAGGTCGTGATCAGTTGACAGCTCTGCCCTTCTCTTTACCCTAGTGTCAAAGACACACGGCCAGAGATCAGATGACACGACCACAAAGTCTATCATTGACCTCCGGCCTAGGGTGTCCTGGTGCCACGTGCACTTATGGACACCCCTGTGCTCCAACATGGTGTTCGTTATCGTCAAACTGTGACTGGCACAGAAGTCCAATAACAGAACACCTCTCAGGTTCAGATCGGGGAGGCCGTTCCTCCCAATCACCCCCTTCCATGTCTCACTGTCATTGGCCACGTGCGCGTTTAAGTCCCCCAGGAGAACAACGGAGTCCCCAGTTGGGGCACTATCCAGCACCCCTCCCAGGGACTCCAAGAAGGTTGGGTACTCTGAACTGCTGTTCGGTGCATAGTCAGAGACCTGTCCCCTACTCGAAGGCGTAGGGACGCAACCCTCTCGTTCACTGGGGTGAACTCCAACACATGGCGGCTGAGCTGCGGGGCAATCAGCAAGCCCACTCCAGCCCGCCGACTTACACTGCGGGCAACTCCAGAGCAGTGGAGTATCCAGCCCCTGTCGAAGAGCTTGGTTCCAGAGTCCAAGCTGTGAGTGGAGGCGAGCCCGACTATATCTAGACGGTATCTCTCAGCCTCCCTCACAAGATCGGCTCCTTCCCCCCAGCAAAGTCACATTCCTTGTCGGATCGGGTCGTCGAGGCCCCTGCCGTCGACTGCCCCCCAATCCAAAATGCACCCGACCCCTACGGAAGCCTCTGTAGGTGGTGGGCCCACAGGAGGATGAGGAGGAGGGGCCCGCGTCGTCCCTTCGGGCTGAGCCCGGCCGAGTCCCGCGGGCAAGAACCACCAGTCGCTCGCGTGCGAGCCACCACCACCAGGCGCTCGCGTGCGAGCCACCACCCCGGGCCTGGCTCCAGGGTGTGGCCCCGGCTGCGGCAAACCGGGCGACGTCACTGCTCTCCTCTGATGTGTGTTCATAGGGGTGTGTTGAACTGCTTTTAGTCTGACCCGTCACCTCGGACCTGTTTGCCTTGGGAGACCCTACTGGGGGGGCAAGTCCCCCGACAACATAGCTCCGAGGGTCATTCGGGTGCTCAAACTCCCCCACCACGACAAGGTTGCAGTTCAAGGGCGAGCAATGTAGACAAAAATAATAAAATCCCGTGGCCCCAACAAGTGCAAGAACCAGTCACAAATCGAGAATAGGTTAAATATACAAATGAAATAAAATAAATTGAATTAAAAACAATAGCACATCAGCAGAAAAACATATAAACACAAAGCTGGAGCCTGAGGACAGTGTATCCAAAATAGTGCAAACAACAATACTATTAATCAGAAATCCCTTTTTTAAAATTCTGACGACAAAGAACACAAACACCGTGATTCACAGAACTGTCTCATAGAGCACAGAACTATATGAAGGTGTCTCATGCAGCACTTTGAGTGGGGTTGCATTGTTTATTTGACTCCCGATACCTGCATCTTTTAGCTTTTACCATTAATATCAGGCGTCACATTCTGAGTGACAGACAACTTCAGGATGTGATTCAGTGACTGTGTGAGCCTTGAGCACAGCTTTGTTTTATTAATGCTCATTACAGAGCAAACCTGCTCACAAAGATACGTGGTTCCAAACATGGACCACAGCTTTGTCAAGTTGGGGGAAACTTGTCAGGAGTCACACACCTCGCTCCAGCACCGGATCCTCTCTGGCACTCCTGCAGGCAATCAGCTAATTGATTGTCAAGCAGTCTTAAGCCCTGCAGGGAGGAGGGTCCGGTGCCAGAGGATTGTCTATTCCTCAGTCCGTGTGGAGGTGAGTCGGTGTTGTCCTCCCCGGGGGGTGAGTGTCCTCCCTGGGGTGGTTCCTGTTCCCGTTCCTGTTCCGACGCCGGCTCCAAGAAGTCCCCCGTCCGGGTCCCGTCCCGGTTCCGTTCCAAGAAGTTCCCCGTCCGGGTCCCGTCCCGGTTCCGTTCCAAGAAGTTCCCCGTCCGGGTCCCGTCCCGGTTCCGTTCCAAGAAGTTCCCCGTCCGGGTCCCGTCCCGGTTCCGTTCCAAGAATTCCCCGTCCGGGTCCCGTCCCGGCTCCAAGAGGCCCCCCCCAGAGATTCCCCCGGGTCCCGTCCCGGCTCCAAGAGGCCCCCCCCAGAGATTCCCCCGGGTCCCGTCCCGGTTCCAAGAGGCGCCCCCAGAGATTCCCCCGGGTCCCGTCCCGGTTCCAAGAGGCCCCCCAGAGATTCCCCCGGGTCCCGTCCCGGTTCCAAGAGGCGCCCCCAGAGATTCCCCCGGGTCCCGTCCCGGTTCCAAGAGGCGCCCCCAGAGATTCCCCCGGGTCCCGTCCCGGTTCCAAGAGGCGCCCCCAGAGATTCCCCCGGGTCCCGTCCCGGCTCCAAGAGGCCCCCCGGAGTTCCCCGGGTCCCGTCTCCGTTCCAGCTCCCCTTTCCTGTTCCCTCAATAAAACATTTACGGTTTGCAAACAACTTTCTGCTTGAGGTCTGCTTTTGGGTTCAGGACACTCCACACGCCGGCTCCCCGCCGTGACAAAACTGTTTGAAGGCAAATTTGCCCTTCAAATCTGAATCACACTGCAAGTCAATTATTTCAAGTTGGATGTTAACGGGCAGATCAGAGGGATTCACGATGAATGGCGAGCAAAACACTTTGAAGTCTTTCTCAAGTTCACCAACAAATCAAATGTGAAAACGTTGCTCAAACTGCCGTAACAGTCCCGTCATTTTATCTTTGAAGTGCTTCAAGTCTGCGCCACATTGGCTGGCCCAACATGTTTCAGACAGGAAGTGAGCTGCGTCACCACCGGAGAGTTGCGTCTCCCACAATGACAGCTTCAACTTGAAAGCTCGTATGCTGTCATAATACTGTGTGACCACTTTGTTGCGGCCTTGCAGCTGTTTGTTCAACGTATTCATGTGCTCGGTAACATCCACCAGAAATGCAAGGTCCTGCATACGTTCTCCGGATGGAATTCTAACACCGCTTTGCCCTTTTCTTCCATCAACTGTTCAGTTTCTTCTTGTAAGTCATAGAAAGGCCTCAGCACAGCCCCTCGGCTGAACCACCTTACCTCGGTGTGGTATGGCAAGCATAGATGTGGTCTTTCTCTCTGACAAGGCTGTCAAACTGACGGTGATGCAGGCTTCTGGATCGGATGAAGTTCACCGTTTGGAAGACCTCCTTCATGACGTGAATTAATGATTTACAACACAAGGCCTCTTGATGCAAAATACAGTGAAAAGTCCAAAAATCACGTCCTCCATTTGCAGATTGTACTTTCTCTCTGAACTTTGTTACAACACCTGATTATTTCCCGATCATTGATGGTGCCCCATCTGTAGCCAGGCCACTCCCACCCCGTCCAGGGCGCCGACCAGTGAAAATATCAGCGGCTGTCGTTGTGACATTGGTACCATCTCCACAAACT